>NC_011669.1:0-41554 GCF_000150955.2 Phaeodactylum tricornutum CCAP 1055/1 | reverse complement strand
TTGCCGTGGTTGTTCTTTTGCGCCGCCCCTTGGGGGAACACTTTGAGGAGTAGCTGTTCCACATCCAGAGGACCTTTCTTCCAGGCCGTAAAGTGCAGTGCCAGGTTTCCGTAGTTGTTGGTGATGGAGGCCGCTTCCGGGTAGGCCGCGAGGAGTGCTTCGGCTACTTCCAGTGGAGCACGGAACGACGCTGCCGAATGCAACGGCAAGTTTCCGCGATCATTCTTGACGCGCGCTTCGTACCTACGTATGTATGTATGTATGTGGGTGTGAGTGTGTGTGTGTGAGAATGTGTATCAACGAGTATGTGTATACGAGTGTGAGTGTGTATACACAAGTGCGCGACTGTCGGTTCGAGGAATGATCTGCACAAGGCGGAAGGGAACGGCGTACCTTGTAGAAGGGTCCTTGGCTCTGGTAATTGCTGCTTTCCATCCTTTCGAGAGTTCGTGGAGATCCACAAAGTCACCGGTGGTAGGTACAGCACCTCCCGAAGAAGGAGACGCTCCCGTTTCGTTCATGCTCATGGACGACGCCATGGTGTAAATCTATATGTATGTGTTGTGGGGGACGAAGTTGGGAACGTTACCGAGACGCGTTGGAAATCCTGCTCTCTCCCGCGTCGCATATAGTGTGCCAGATTCCTTACCTCTCCTAGAACGGGGCAATGACAGCGACACGAACGCTGGAAAGACCGCCTGCCGGGCATCCATGCGTTGAGATTATTGGATTGGCCGAAAACGGCCAGCCGCGCCAAATTCGTTAAGTAGATTCGATTTTTTCGAGTACCCATAATGAACGGGTGCCTATCAGAGGCCGTCTCGCGTCGCCTACCCAAGATAAACCTGAAAGTATACAGGAAATCGGTGCACGCGGTGGCTGGCCGTAGCACACGGGCGCCGTTTTTATTCGTGTAGCCAAAAAGCGAGGAACGCTCCCAACAAGCAGCGCGAACGATTTGGGATCCCCCCCGCCCAACGGCAGGCACAACAAACCTCGTTTGGGTGAACATTTGTTGTTGCTGCTGCGGTAGTCTCTCTTTTCCTCTTTGTTCGATACTCAAAGTAGACGCAGTCTTTCTCTTCTCTTCGCTCTCTCTCTCTGTGCGTGTGTACCGTTATTGTGTATGGGTTGGTTGTTGGTTGTTGGTTGATACAATTGGTCCCGTCGGTATCATTCCTTTCGTTCTGGTCCCTACCGGTGTCTATATATATATATATATATCGTCGCGACTGTAGAATATCATGACGGATACGACGTTGCACGACCTTTGTAAGGGTTACGCCGCATTGTTGAGCCGCAGCAAGGTAGGTCGTCTGGATGTTGATACCGTGCTATGGATTTGTTTGGAAGCGAAAGGAACCTCTCCTCCTTGATGCGCAACGCAACAAAAGCAATCGAGCTATCCTTGCCCCGACCTTTCCATCCTACCTTCCCATCTACCTGCCGACCGAGTCTCTGGGACTAGAATCATCCCCACACCCAAAATACTGACACACATACACACACTGTTTCAATCTCTCTCACAAACTCTCACATTCGTTGGCTTGACAGAATCCTTCGTTTCCGGAAGAAGCTGCTCGTCTCAACGAACGTGGCAATCTTCCCTTGCACGGTGCCTGTTCGTTCCAAGCCAACGCCGATGTCGTCGAGTCGTTGCTCAAGGCCTACCCCGGGGGTGCCAGTCAACCCAACGCTGCCGGAAATTTACCCGTACACCAAGCCGCCATGTGGCAAGCCCCCGTGGAAACCGTGCAGCTCTTGCTCTCTCGGTATCCCGAAGGCGCCACCGTTCGTAACCAGTACGGATCCTTGCCCCTGCACATGGCCGCTTCCAACCAAGCCACTCCAGAAGTCGTACGAATGCTCATTGACGCCTATCCAGACGCCCTACATCTGCAGAACGACGACGCCATGACCCCGCTCGATTTGGCACTCACCGACGAATCCGCCAGCGACGCCGTCGTCGCCATGTTGGAAGGACGTCCGCCCCCGCCCGATTTGACCCGACGCCAAAAGGCGGAGCGTTACGAAGAACGCGCCGCTGCCTTGGAACGCAAGCTCTCCTCCCTGCACACCACCGGTGGTCGCCGGGACACGGATCTCAAACTGGCCCTTGCTGCTGTCCGCCGCTTGGCCGATCGCTTCCCACAAGCACTCTATTCCACCGGTATTGACCCCAACGAACTAGAGATTGCCTTTTCCAATCAAATGGATCAGAACGGACGCAACACGGAAGAAGACGCCGACACTATTTTGTTGGACGCTATTCAAAAGCGCAAAACATCCATTGTTCGCGATGCACGGGGGATCCCCATTCCGCACGCCAACGGAATGTCGCTCACAGCGGGACCGCGGGATCGAGTGGAAGATCTACTGTCTTCCATTGTCGGTTTGGAACACATCAAGAGTCAAGTACGTGGACTCCGACGTACCGTGGAAATCAGTGATCTCCGCGACAGCTTGGTGCCGGAAAGTAGACCAGGGCGCGGTCCTTCGGCCTTGTCCTTGGTCTCACCCGGCATTGCCGAGGATTCCGGACGCCCTCGGGCACACCACATGGTGTTTGCCGGTAACCCTGGAAGCGGCAAGACGTCGGTGGCTCGTCTACTAGCCAAAGTATTCCACGAGCTCGGTGTCTTGCGCAAACCGAAATTCCTCGAAGTGGAACGGATGGACTTGGTCGCCCGAGATAAGGAGACCACACTCAGCAAAACCCGCGAAGTATTGGACGAAGCTCGTGGCGGCGTACTCTTTATCGACGAGGCCTTTACGCTGGGCATGGCCTCGAAACGCAACCGATCAGACACGGCCAGCTACGCCATGCAGGAAATGGTCCGCAGCATGGATGAGGCTGCCACAAGTCAAACGGACGACGACTTTCCACTCATCGTCTTGGGTGGCTTTCCGCTCGAGACGCAAGCCTTTTTGGCGTTCCAGCCCGATATGCGCAAACGATTTCCGCTGGTCTTTGAGTTCCCGGACTACACTTGTGAAGAGCTGGCTCGCATTTTTATGGACCTGGCGACCGCCAAGGGCTTTGATCTGGACGATAATCTGACGGAATCAGTGATTGGATCCCTTTTAGAACGAGAAACAACGGCCGTTTGGAGAAGCGAACGAAACGGACGGATCAGCGAAATGCTACTGACGGGCGTGCGCACGGAAGTTCGCAAGCGGATGCGACGCGCCCACATGTCGGAAGCCGACGACTTTGATCCGCAGCTCCTTATGCGAGAAGACGTGGAAAATGTAATGCGGACGGACTTCAAGTAAAAGAGGATCTTTCAAACGTGGAGTTGTTGGCTTTTTTCTCACCATGTTTCGGAGAAAGTGAGTGGTATGATTGTCCCGTGGCTACCAGTAATTTCGGTCAATAATGATGTTTCTGTGTTTTTTTCTCGTCCGCGTTTCGGGGCGCTAGTTAGTTGTTGGAGTAGAAGTGTTGCGGTCAAACTAGAGTCTTTGGTGAATAAATCTCGCACGGATTTTTGTAGACCTTTTTCGAGTGGTCCATGTCTCCGATTGCTAGAGTGTACCGTACCTGCAGTCAACATAGCACGACAATTTTTTTCTTACGTGTCTTCTGCTACTAGCTCATAGATTATATCACTAATCATCGCGATTGGCTTTTTTACTCGTGAGTCAGACGTCCGCCGAACATTTCGCATCCCGAGCACACATCACAGCTGGCGCTCTAGAGCGCGAACGCCGAACAATTCCCGGCCCGACACGAACGATCGAACGAAGGAAGGAGCAAAAACCAACACCTGCACAATTTCATGGCAGGACTCGTCTTTCCTACTACATCAATCTTCGTTCGCCGGACCAAACAGTACCTTGTAGACCTTTTCGAAGAAGCTTCCCTTTCCATTTAGAACCCTTGTTGAATGCGACGAGTGCTTGAACAACGGAGTCTCGCGAGGTTCTCGCAAAGGCTCAGGAACTCGGCGTACGATTCCAACGAACGAGCGCGTTTGACAGCCAATGAGTTCGCGAACAGTGGCCGCAAAGGACTCAACCAAAGACCGCTCTCCACGACGGCACAATCTACCGACGTATCTTCACAGTACAAGTCTCCTCTGATTCATCACGAGTCCAATGATTGGAGAGATTGGTTCTCGGCGACGGAATACGCCAATCCATGGGATGCCGAGGAATCCGGCCTGCATACCTTGGAACACGTCCCATTGGATATCGAAACTCGCCATATTGTACAGCTCTTGCATGAACTCTATCTTTTTGGACAGCCAACTACCAATAATCGTGTCACCACCGAGCGCTGCAATCACACACTGAAACATATGTTTTCGATACCGATCGAAGATCGTGCGGACCGAGCGGACGCCATCCTTAAGCGGATGGAACTATTTGACAATCTCAAACCTCCCAGTCAATGTGGGCGTTGGCCTTTGGAAGTTCCCAGGCCAAATCGAGAAACCTACAATCTCGTGTTACAGATCTTTGCGAAAACCTCAGGGACTCGCGAATTAGCGGAACGGGCCGAAGCCATTGTTCAAAAGATGGAATGGCGCTACCAAACCCTCGGTGAACTCGACATGAAGCCGCATGCCTTTCACTGGAACTGTGTGATGTTGACCTATAAGGAATGTACTGATTGGGACAAATCGTTATATGCCGCGAAACTAGTACTGGAACGCCTACGCCATGACCCAACCGTCTTTGATCCTTCGTTGTTTGTCAATTTGCTCCGAGTCTTTGCGCATCGGCACGTTAACGAAAAAGCGGCGCTTTTAGGCGCCAACTTGGCAATCAAAGTCTGGCAAGACATGATTGAAGACAACTCGTTTGAGTTGCCGGAGCTGCCTTCCCATTTCTATGGACACTTTCTACAGGCTATTCGTTGCCTACCGGAAGAAAACCAATTTCGGGCCCAATACTTTGATGCGTGCTTCCTTCGTGCTTGCCAGGAGGGAAAGATCAACAGGATTGTTTTGGACGAGTTTCTGACGCACGTGCGTTCCCGCAAAGTCTCCGATAAGCACATCGGTATTTACACGAGAAAGACCTTTGCATTGTCGAAGACTGATGCGGTTGATGCAATATTGGAAATGATGCCCGACTCTTGGAAAGCCAACGCGGAAGTGCCAAGTGGATAAGGTGTGGTAATCTGTGCTTACTACGAGATCAATTAAAATCCTCTTTCCTAGTTTTATTGTGAACCTCCTTCACTTGGGGTTTCTAAACTAGAATTAGCAGAGAGCGTCGCAACATGGTTTTTTTTCACAGCCTGTCCTGTCCTGTCCTTTTCTAGCTCTACTAGCTAGCTATCGGCAGAGGTTGCTCACCGGAAATTAGACAACCGACGAAGGACGAGCGGTTTTCGAATTCACTACCAAAATACTTGGAATGTTTACATTACACGAGTCTCGGACCAGAGAGGCCATTTTCGTTGTTTTTTCGAATGGAAGACTTTTCGATCACAGTCACTCAGAGTCAATCGAATGGTTTTTTGGGAGCGATACGACACGCAGAACGAAGTATATTCGCTGCAATTGGAGCAGCGACTTTTCGAATAGTGACAAGAGCCATATAGTAGAGAGAAAAGTGAGAACATGGTGCATGGAGGGGGACATCATCACCATAGTAGTGGCGGAGGAACAAATCGTGGCAGTTCATCGATCTCTCAACAACATAGACAGGACCAGCATCGATCCCACAGCACTCACCATTACGCAAGCCGATACCAAAGCTCATGGTTTGGAGGCGGAAGTCCTTGGATGCACAACAGCAGCTTTGGGAACTATTATAACCAGCGAAGCGACGGGCATGGAAGGGATCCGACCTACTACAGCTCTACGGACAGTATCCCCTTGGACTATCGACACCGCACGAACACCAGTTCTGAGGCCTGCAATCGCTGCTGTACAGCCTTGTGTACTATATGCTGCGCATGTTGTGCCTGTATGGCTTGCTGCGCAGCTCTACCAGCCACAGTCGAGACACCCTCGCGTACAAATATACGTGGTCTCCCGTACGAACAAGTCAGCGGGCCGCGACGAACGACACGTAGCCCCTTCTGCCCTGGGGGCATGTTTTCAATCCTCGCATTTTTCTTGCTGCTCGGCGTTTCGGTGGTTGATCGGTCTTGGACGTTGAACGCAGGCGAAACGAGACGGATTCACAAGCGTTTACTGAACGATCGCATTCACGTCACGTCCAGCGAGGAATTAGACGTGACCATGTACAGCATCCCAGGATCGTGTCCACCCTTGACTGGACCAGTGGGTAATTTGGAAGACACGGAAACGTTGAATCTAGCAAAAGATGACTACCAGTACGATTACTTTTTCTTGAATTCGGGATCGACCATTCAACTGGACGTGCACCAAATAAGTGGATCTTCGTACGTTTACATTTTACAGGGGAGCGATCTGTTGCAAGCTCTCGAAAGCGACTCCTACCAGAATCGGGATGATTTTGGATCGGCGTCCTTACGGAAACAATTTGTGACGGCTAGTGGAAAATATGCGTCTGCTTCGTTGGCCCACACGGCGCAACAAAGTGACGATTACATATTACTATACGACAACGCGTCTGGTACCGGGGGTAAGCTAACTGTCCACTACAATCTGACAATGACGAACTACGACCTTGATGGATACAAACCTATATGTATATCTCATGACTGTGCCGTTCCTCTTGGGCGCAAGAGCTGCATTCTTCTGCGGGCGAACGCCCAACATGTCAGTACTCCAAAAGTTGTAAGTGTACGCGTACTCGGTCATCGCAACTGGATATGGTTGGTGATATATTCATCCATACCTTTTCTGGTTGGCCTTTTGTGCTGGGGAGGCCACCGTCATCTTCCATACGGCTCCAAGAACGGGTTCCAACCAGTGGAAGAACAAGATTACCCACAAAGAATTCCACCATCAGCAGCACCGGGTTGGAGTGAAAGCGCCCCGGTACAAGCAGAAGCGTTTGCCACGGCTCCGACTGAAGACTTCGACGAATCTGGCCAATACTACAACCAGGAAACTATTCCAATAATTCCCGCCGAGAATATCATTGCCATGCCAGTACCTAGCGATCGAAAGTAGACTTGTCTCGCACCGCATATGGTCAGCTGCTATGTGATGATTACAAAGTTTGGATATTGGCTATCTTGTACGCGTATCGAGTCATACAAGACTTCAAGACGTGGAGCATAGTTCACTAACTGTAAATTCAATAGAAAGAATTCACTCAAACTTTGTCGTAGATGTCCGGCCTTCGCCAGTTTTCTTCAAATCCATTTTACATGACAGTGGTATCTCGAGTCGAAAAGAACGAGATCACACACAGAACTGGATACGAGGAACACAAATTCCAAGACACGTTGCGCACTCCCGCGTATTCTTGAGGTTGCCCTTAAGGGTCACAATGAGACCCAAGAAGTTGGGTTCAACAGCGCTTCGTGGCTTGGAAGGGTCGAAACGATCTTCTCGACTTATAGGTAGGTTTCGACGCAACTCATCCGGCGCATTTGGGTCAAAAGCGGATGAAGACCCACATCGCTACTTGAAGAATGATGGTGTCGTCGAGGGCGTCTGGATGTTTTGCCGACATGGAGATAGAACACCAAGTAGGCCGCTTTCTCCATCCCATCGTAGAAAGGAAGAAGCTGCCTATTGGATGACACGTTTGCCATCACCTGATTCTGCCACAGCCTTTGAAGCATACTCAAGGTGCTTCCCGCCCGACATTCATCAAAACACGAATCATGGTCAGTTTCTTGATGTGGGCCGTAATCCTTTCGGTTTTTTAACGCAGATGGGATTGTCGCAGTTAAAAGAAAACGGACACCGATTCTTCCATCGATACAATCACTATGGGCATCACTCACCGAACCTTAGCGAATGGCGATGGGAAAACCCCGAAGACTTCCTGTCCGTTTGGGATGTTAAAGTGTTTTCTACGAACTATCTACGTACCATTATGTCAGTTCAAAGCTTTCTTGATGGCATGCTGGGTGCAAACTGTTATACGCCCTCCCCGCAACGGACGCTAAATCCCGACATATTTGAAGAAGCTCGCGTACCGAACCACGCTTGGCGAGGGAAGAGTTTTGGCAAGGATGAACTTGTCAAAGTCCGTGTCCGAGAGCTCTCCCGAGACCCGTTAAATGCGTTCGATCGCAACCCAGATCTCATGGCTGATCTAGTTGATGAAGTCATCTCATCAGAAGACTTCATGCTGCGCGATGGGGCTGCGGCGCCACTAGCGGCTCGTTTGGCCAATATTCTTCCTGGTTTAGTGAGGCCCCGAAAGAGCGATTTCAGCTCGCGAGCACCGAGCGGGATCAACTGGGTCGAAGCCGCTGATCATTTTGTCTGCAGATCATCACACGGAATGGACTTGGCCCGGTTTTCTGACTACGAGCATGATGTTTCAGTTGAACAAATGCTATGTTCACTCTCGCATCAAACATTGATGCACTTGTCATGGAGATTCCGAAAATGGTACCAGAATAAGCGCCTTTTGGCCGCAATCGCCGCACCGCCACTGAGAGAGATTACGGAATCGCTGAAGGTTGCACCAAGCCTCAACACCGAAGAAAAGCGACCATTCACCATTTATAGTTGTCACGACATCACAATCCTCGGTCTTTTGTACGGAATAGGAGCCGACTTTTTGGCCGACGACACCAGTGCCGACTGGCGCTTTTGGCCGGAATACGGAAGTTCTTTGGTCTTTGAACTTGTGCGGCTGCACAAAGAGGGACCGGTGGACTCACACTCGCACGTCGTTCGTGTACTGCTGAACGGCAAGCCTATTCGCTCCGTTGAGTTCGACGCGGCATCCAAACGCAAAATGCCATCAGGCCGCGGACCAGAGCAAATGATGTGGGTCCAAGATTTTGAAAAGATGGTGACTCACTTGGAAAACGACGGAGGCCATGACTACGCCATGCTTTTGGGGGGGAGTGCCAAGTGATCGTAATGCCATTATTGCCAGATTTTATTCTTCCTCGTCCCACCATCAAAGTTTCTACTTCTACCATAACAAAATTGAGCGCTACTACAAAAGAAGGCGGTCCACAATAGCACACATCCTTTCATTCTCTCCTAGATCTTTCTTTATCGTGCTCCATTGCCAATAATTTGCATATCTGAGATCAGCATGATGTGATCTGAACTGTACTCTGTCGAAGGTAAAGCTTCCCCATTCTTTGTCAATTGCTTTTCCTCTGGTATCGGGGCAGCTGAGAGCGGCCGCAAATTCTGGGCGGAATACCATATGTAATCTAAAACGCCCTTAAAATTGACAGTAAAGTTCGTCGTCCACGGCTCCTCTCCCAATACTGTTTGATAGGCGCTGCCCAGCTGGAACGAATGAGTAATATTCATCGCATCAGGGAGAACGTTAGGAACGTCGTCGCCAGTCGTAACATTTACATCAGGATGGCCGGGATGGACTGTCTGTCTCGAGAGTAGATCGTAGACGGCTGTATCTGGAGTCGAGTTGAAGTCTCCACAAATAATCAAAGGAAGATTCGTTCCGCGACTCATAATGAATGATTCCAGCTCTTGCAAAAGTTGCCATGTTTGCCACAGCTTTACGTCTGGGAAGTCCTTGTTGCTATACAAATGCGTATTGGCAATACACACTTGCGATATTTCGCGATTCGATCGACTAGGCTGGATGAATTCTAGAACAACAAGCTGTGCCACGTTATCCTTCGATAGACGGTTTAAAAAGGCCACACCTTCTTCGCTTCGTGGATTGAGGCCTAACACTTGAGTCGCTTGTCTCTGCGCAACTTCGTTGAACTCAATGCTGTAGGATTCGACCAAATGAAATTTGGAACGTCTCCAAAACAAAGCACATCCGTCGACTTTTCCAGCAAGTCCCATACTCTGTCTCGTCTTTTGCTTATAGACGCCTTCAAATCCCGCGTCAGCCATGGCCACGTAAACGTGATTCTCGTAGTGATCCGCTTGAATTTCTTGCAAGCATACAACTTCTGGCGATGCATCAATGATCTCGCGAAGAATGTTTTGGAATCGATAATCCCATGAAAGTGCCCAGAAGTCGCAGTAAGGATACTGCTGTTGAGTTGCGTAAATCTCGGCGAGAACATTGTACGTTATAACGCGGAAACGAGGACCACCTCCTCCACCGCCCTTAGTGGTAACTAGTTGCCTTTTAAGTGGGTCAGGAGCCCTTCCTAGAACAACGTCTGTTTTGACAACACGTGACATAAGTAGTTCACTGGTATCGGTTGAATACGCCGCAGCTTCAATTTTGAGCTTGTGTCCGACATCTTCAGGGCCTGGCATGTAAAGCTGATCTCGACTGAATTCCACCCAATCGTCACCAGCATCGTATTCCGAGTGGTACATACTGCTACCAGAGGCGGGGTTCAGCTGCTTGCCCGCCGAGTATCCACTGAGGAACCCACGGGGAGTCGATGGTGGTGGCGAGCTGAGGGTGTCGAGAGCTGGACTAGATCCATTCGAAGACCGTACACTACCCGTATCGTCAAAGACGTCTTCATCATTACTACCAAAAGATTGTGAACGGGTCCGACCATGAGTTTCCGTCCGAGTGGCCTCCTTCGGAACACTGTACTGAGTCTTCCAAGCATTCACAAAGCAAGTAGAATTACAAAACGTGCATCGAAACAAGGAACTTTGCGTCGATACACACTGCAATCCGCATTCCGTTCCACCTAAAGCATGTCTGGACCAATCGTGTGGAGAGAACGAAGTTCGACGAGGACAATTCTCGTAGGCACAAGGCTCATGCAAAGGACTGCGGAACCATCGATAGGAGAATTCGTGCTGCGGTGGTGGCTCTTTCATTTTTTTGGAATGCGGAGGCAGCGTTTTGTCTTCGCGTTCGTCTAATTTTTTGCCGTACATGTAGGCGTGCGGGCGCATCCCACAACCTTCCACTGGACGGTCCGCTCGCAGCGAGAGATGCCACGAATACAGGTATTCTTTCGTGTTCATGATAAAAGCGGTGTACGTAGGGAGCGTCACTCAAGGCAGCTGATAAGCAACCCTCGCGCGGTCGATCGCTGCGCTTGACCTTGTTTGACTGTTGCCGCCCTAAAGGTCTCCCAACTGAATTGGCGAAGATCCTTGCAATTGCCAGACCTTCTATACCAATGGAGAGCTCACAAATCCAAAAGACTGTAGAGAGCTACTCCAGTGGTGCAAACCAAACGGAGTCGAGCCAACAACTGGCGCTTTTCCGTTGGCGCTTGCTGTTTGCAATCGCGCTTTGTTTTGGTTTCCTTGTAGGAGCCACAGCATCGGCAACAAATCCAACGACAAAGGGATGACCGAGCTAGGACAGAGACAAGCAACACAACACACACGAGACTGCTGCTTGCTGCTGCCAACACCCCGAATTACGATATTACACAGCTAGAAAACACGCAGAATTCTAGACAAGGACGCATGTGAAAACACACTGTCCTTACGACATAATGTAAATATTAAATTCCACTCCTAATATTGAAATCTACTGTAAACGGTACTCATTCACTTCCTAATTGTGAATCTTCTCACTGTCAAATTTTCCGTCTGTCCTCCTCCAAATGCTAAGGCGACCTCTCGCGAGTGTTCAAGACTTGGCCCCGTCGAGGCACCCTCCATTCACACTCATGATTTCCTTCTATTTTTCCTTTCGGGACGTTCCCTTGGTTTCTTTTTGATTGTTGGACATACATTACTACGGCCAATTCACACTAGAACTTCCATGCTGATGCTTGGTCGCTTTTGTGTCTTATTCTCTCTCATGTTAGCTGCACGAAGAGCGGTCGCTTGGACGAGTAAAAGTGGTTCGACAGAAACCTCCTTTCGAAGATTGTACCATCGGCTTCCAACACTCCCTCGTCCAGGCCTCGTGTCGCCCGCCATGATCCGACAGAGAAAGCCTCCGTCATTTTCTTCGAAAGCACTCTACGAACAGTCACTCACGTCTATCGTCAGGGGAATGTCAGATTCTACTGATGACGTCGTTATTCCAGACTTTCAGCCAGGTGATAAGATTCAAGTCGAAATCATGTCGTTCGGTCCGCTGGGTGCGGGTGTCGAAGTGATTGGGCTCAGTCACGACTCCGACAGTTTGATATCCGAAACGGACCCTCCGCTCGCCCTCGGGCTGATTTTGCAACGAGAAATTCGCTACTTTCGACAGGGAAGAAACAATGTAGATGTTGTTCAAGGAGAAGTACTGCCGGCCTACGTCGAACGGGTGCGTGAAACTGGTCGAGTGGATGTTTCTCTGCGTGCCTTTGGTGGAAAAGCCAAGGCGCTTGAAGTGTCGGACCTGATTCTAAATAAACTGAATGTAGAGCCTGTTCTGTGCGTGGGGGACAAGTCATCTCCGAAAGAAATTGCCGCAGTTTTTCCTGGTGTCAGCAAAGCATCTTTCAAACGAGCTGTATCAGCTTTGTATAAGCAAGGCAAGGTACAGCCAAATGCCACTTCTATCTCTCTCATGACAGATAATTAACTATAAAACGTTTTACGGAACAAGCGAGACGAGCTATCGTTTGGCCTCACTCATGCGCTTTGCATCATGCCTTTGTCAATGAATCCATCTATTTTCTGAATGGAACACAAACCGTTCGCTGTACGTCGCGTTTGGTGACGAAACATAAGAGTACCACGATCTATTCTCGACTGACTTGTGCATGCCTAGATTGTAATGTTTGCGTATGCAGTTCGTCGGGTAGACGGGTGACTACTTCAATTTAAGGGATCCAGCTTTCGGCATCCCAGTCCCACTCTGCGTCGCCGACAGCCTTTTTGGTGACGGCAATACCATTTTCAAAAGGAACTCCTTCCCATCCGTATTTCATAAAATTGCGAATATTCTGATGCGAATCACCATCGGGATCCTTGACTACTTCACGGTAATACTGCCCCCAGAGTTTCAAAGTCGTGTCCTTATCCAACTCGCTTAGAGCTGCGTACGAGAGAATTTTAGCCGAAGCTTCGTTCTCACCCTGTTTGTTTAGCATGTCTCCGTTCCTGAATTCCAACAATTGCGGTTCGTAGTATTTGTCAATCAATTCGATCACAGTTTCGAACGTGACACTGTCGCCATCCATTTCGAGATTCGCGTTGAAGACCTCGCACTCGTTGGGGATAGTTTCTCCAGCCGCACGAATTTCGTCCAGCATACGGGCGGGTTTGGAATCGACCACCGCTCCTCCGAGAGCCGTCGTACCATCCCAACCGAATTTGAGGACCTTTGATTTGTCGGACGGTCCGCGAATTTCGGCAGCCAAAGCAGAAGAACAACGAGCATTCGCAGCACCGAAAGGACGAGGGGCAAACGCCGAAGCGGATGCGAACAGAAAGGAAACGCTCCAAGCGATCTTCATGGTGAGCTTGACTGTGATGAACAACGGTCCTTGCAAGGCACAACGATAGGGACACGGGATGGTTTCCCTGCCAGTCACTCACTCACTGTCAAACAAACAACGCGATGGCGACGACAGCGAGTTTCGACTTCAACTTGCTTCGCGCCAAAACTGTACGTCTGACGTCAGTACTGGGCATGTCTCACTATTTTGTCGTGTTACCAAAACACACGAACTGTAAAATGCCGATATCTTGCAGGTCTTCTCTACTGACTGTGAGCCTGTCGCTCGTATCGTCTCGGTCGCACAAAATAACCTCTTTGTCCATGGCGTGAACACGATAGCGACAGCTCTCTACTGTTCTTTTTTGAACAAAGTCTTTTCCAGCGGAACTTTACTCTGTATATAGTGTTCATAAACCGGTTCTTTTCCGACATGAGAACATCGCGCTATGGTTGTTGGTTTCTAGCGATTGTTGGATTGTCTACAGTCACCAACGCTTTAGTAGCGACCAGCCCTCCTCGCAAGCTGTCCGCACTTGCCGATCCTACGTTTGTCACTCCTGATGTTTCTTTATTAACCGAACAGGCTTGCATTGAAACAGCGGAACGAATGCAACGAGTGGTTGTTCCGGTTTCTCCCTCCATTCAATCGGACGGTGCCGTAGGCGTTTCTTACGTACACTGGATGGCATCCCCGAACGAGAAGTCTCCACAACGCTTACCCGTTGTCTTGATTCACGGTTTTGATTCGTCTTGTTTAGAATACCGTCGTTTTGGTTCCAAACTTGCAGCACAAGGATTTGATACGTACGCAGTGGACCTCCTCGGTTGGGGATTTACACAACTCGAAAACGTGAACGATTTTTCTGCCAGTGCCAAGGTGGAAACCTTGAACAGTTGGATTTCAACAGTTATTGGTGAAAACAAACCCTTCTGCATTGCTGGGGCCAGTCTAGGTGGTGCTGCCGCTATTGAAGTCGCAGCCGGCAACGAAAACTGCCAAGCTCTGGTTTTGCTCGATGCCCAAGGCTTCGTGGATGGCATTGGTCCAATGGCAGCCATGCCCAAGGCGATTGCCAAACTTGGTGTGCAAGTCTTGAAAAGTGTACCTTTGCGCAGTTCCGCCAATCAAATGTCCTATTTCGATAAGATAACGTACGCAACAGACGAAGCGGTCGTAGTCGGACGACTGCACTGCACACGCGAAGGTTGGTCTGACGCACTCGTCAATTTCATGCAATCCGGTGGTTTCGCACCTTCCACCAAAGTACCGACCATCACGGCACCAGCTCTCGTCTTATGGGGACGAGAGGATGGTATCTTGGACGGAAAAGAGTTTGCCAACAGATTTTTAGAAACGCTGCCAGACGCCCGGTTGACATGGATAGAAGAATGCGGGCACGTGCCACACTTGGAAAAGCCGGAGGAAACTGCTACTGCCATAAACGAATTCTTGCGAGGCATTCCTGTTCGCGGCAGCGCGATTGTCGAAGAGTCCAGTAAGTCAGCGCTATCATCTCAATGGATTGGCGTTGCAGGAATTGGAGCGACAGCTCTGGCGGCCTTGGCTGCAGATTTTTTGCCGGTGCATTAGAATAGTATGGCGTTTTAGTGGAAGCGAATTGCCTTTCTGTTCGGTAGCTACAATTTCTTTGATTGCCAACGCCAATATGCTATTGACTATTGAAAGTATCTAATGGGTTCCAACCCTTATATTATGTCCACTCTTTTCCTCTGAGTAGGTAGGCTACTCCACAAAATAGTCCTGCTCATGACAGGACTCGAATGCTGACACGACTCGTAATCTCACCATTCCCATACCACGATATCGGTGGTTTTGTTCCCAGCTACAATCTTTCTCACAATCTCATGTACTCGTCAGCAAAAACAGATCCGTTTTCCTAAAGTCGATCGTTCCTGGCTCATTCTTTGCCCAAGGCCAGGCTTCTTTTCACGATTATAGATTAAGTAGGCTATGGTGCAAGGATCCCATAGACACTTCGTGATGCTTGTCGGCTGGTTCTTGTTGACGCTTCCTTTGATCGAAGGGAGCACTTTATTCACAGACACTTTTCTCTCAGCGACCCGGTCGTCAACATCGAGAAACATCGCGGCATTTGGGCTCCCGCCTTCGTTTGCAAAACGGCTCGCTTCACTTTCACAACGCCATCCCGCGGCTCCTGTTTTGTCATCTTCTGATGACGAGGACGGAAACCCTTCTCGAGGAGGCAACGATGTCGGAAGCGATAGACGAAAACGGATGCGCGACCGCGTGAAAGAAATTGCCCGGAACGTCGTGGCCAAGCCAATTGCCTACGCCGCACCCATGCCACAAGCGGTAGCCGCTGTCTTAAAAGATGCTACAATGAAAGCTGTCGATATGGCAGTGGACGAAGTCATGAACGGCAGAAACTCGAAAGCTGCCTCCTCGTCCTCCACGTCTACCAGAAACCTACTATTGGATGCGACGACCCTGATTAACGAGGCTTTCGAACCTGTGGAAAAGTCTCTCGGAGAAATGGAAGAAGCTCTAAAGCAAGCACGTAAATCGCTACGAGAGGCCAAAGTCTCCGCAACCGACTCTTTGGGAGTTGTACAGGCCGCTGCAATTGCCCAAGCAGAAGGGACGTCGGCGGCGATTACAGCAGCTGAAGAAGCCGCAAGTCGAAAAGTGATTGCCGATATTTACACATCAGGAAACGATATCAACGTGACGGCACTCACATTCGAAGACATTGACTACGGAACTAGTGAAATGGCGCCCCCTTTTCTCGATGAAGATCAATGTCTGGTACCAGGCGAACCGGTTGTTCGCGTAGAAAAAGCGCCCGAAAACTCGCGTCGAATTTTTGCCGGCATTGATATCATGGCTAGTGTCGATACGGTGTGGGACGTTTTGACAGACTATGAGCATTTGCAAAATGTGGTTCCCAACCTGGTCGTCAACGAAGTCATGGCGCTCTACAACGGCAAGACTCCGGAAGAGATCATGATTGATTCATCAGCACTCGAAGAAATTCAGTGCAAGCAATACGCAGATCAAATGAAGGGATCGCTACTCCGACAGGTGGGAGGGGCCAAGGTAGCTGGCATCAATTTTTCGGCCCGGACAACGCTTGAAGTCAGAGAATGGCCACAAGGTTTACCGGACTTTGCCCACTTCAGCGACGAAATCTGGGAAGGCAAGTCTCGCAAAGAACGGGCGAAGGAAAATGCTAAGGTCAAGCTGCAAAGGTACAAGTTTCCTCGACCTTTTGCCGTATCAAAGCTACCTACACGCGACATCTCGATGCAAAGCATTAAGGAAGATGACGGTGAGTTCCGCATGTATCAGGGTGTGTGGCGCATGCAGCCTCTTCCCGGCTGCGCCCCACCCGGCAAGCAAGCAATGCGACTGACGTACGCGGTAGAAGTAAGTCCGCGAGCCTATTTACCCGTTCAACTTGTCGAAGGCCGTATTGTGCGAGACTTGTGCACAAACCTGGGTGCTATCCGTGACTTTGTCGAGAGGGAACACTAGCGCAGGAAGAATGAGGGCATTAGCCGATCGTGGAACTCAAATGGCACTTTGTAGGACTAACAGTGAAAAGCGCGATTGATGACTCATGCTAAACTAATATGATGTTATGGTCTGTCCAGGCAAGTGCAGGTCCCTGCAAAAGGGTGCAGTCGTAATTTCGCTTGCATTAACAAAACCGTAGGAGTAACAGACATATGGTAAACTGTGCTTGGTCGCAAATGTGCAGGTGTCAATAAAGACTTTGCGAGATGAAAGCACTTCACAACTCATCCGAAGAAGTATCTTCGGTCTCATCAATTTCTTCCTCGCCGTCCGATTCGAAATCTTCCATTTCGGACTTCTTGATTCCGAGAGTGTTAAAACTGTCCCAAGGATTCTCAGTGTCAACACCTAGCCTAATCCACTGCGTAACGATCTTCTTTTCGCCCTCGAACACCGGGCAACCTGAATGTTCCGTAAATCCAGTATCCATGACACGATTTTCGGGATCGATGTAACTAAAAAAGATGCCCGAGCCTCGTTCTGGTTTGACGTGGACACCGGCGTTGCGAAAATTCGTATCTGCAGACAAAGAGAAACCACAGGGTTAATCAACACACTCATAGAACGTGTCGCCTACTTTTTGGAACCACTGCAACTTACGCCCACCAAGGTCCGCCACATCGCAATACATCACCATGGTAGCCATTCGTGTACCGTGTTTGTGAGGGAGGCCAGTGCAGTCGCCATCACAGTGAGGAGTGTAGCGATCAGGTTCAGTATCGTTCTTGCCCCTTCCAAAATACTGGATCGACATGAGATCTTCCTGGCCGTGCTCCTCGATTCCTAATCCAAGGACATGATTTGTGTAGTCATAGACACGGCGGCTTAAGCGAGCTATGGCATTACCCGAGGCTTCGTCTTTCCAAGGAACTTTGATACCAGCCTGCATGGCTTTGCGATTGTCACTGAGGCGAGAGCCTCCTTTCCCATCGGCGACAGTGGCCCGGTGTAGAGATTTTTGCGCGGCAGCTTCCATAGCGTCACACTCATCATCGGAAATAAAATTCTCAATCACGTGAATTCTCGAGGTGGGTCGTTCGTGTTTGATATGCACCGTGCGTGTGAGGTCAGCTTGCTTCCACTGCTGAGTCGTAATGTCTTTCGAAGAATTTAGGGAGTCGTCCGTGCAAGTGTAATTTTCCAACAAAGCGGCAATGTCCGTCCGCACCGAAGCTTGGAAGGCAATTTCTTCGTTGACTGTCTCGAGACGAGAGGAAACTCCTCCTTGAACGCAGTTGACAAGATCGTCCATAGCGTCCAGAGCGGCAGCCTTGTCTTGCCCTGCTAGCTCTACGCGCTTGCGAGCGTCCACCTGACAGGCTTTGATGAGCTCGTCAGCTTCTTTTCGAGCTCGGATTTTGTTGTCCACAAAGGTTACCGTGATCTCTGGACTGACCCGAATCACTTGCTCATCATTGGGCGAAACCTTGAAGTTTTCAGTTTTGCACGAGTCTACTTGGCATCCATTCTTGCCCGGCATTTCTTTAACTAGAAATTCATGACCCACAAAGCTATTCAGCGAAAAGTCGGCCCCTGGGACAATGAACGGATTCGACATGAGCGAGGGTTCTCTCGTCTCTGGATGAACCCAGAATATCTCAATTTTCGAGGCGGACTCGTTTACGATTTGAATGCTGCGATTAACGCTGCGGTGCACTTTGGGCGTCGCTGACTGCACCAGTAGGGCTAGGAAGATGAAGATGATGGACATGCGCATCATGGTGTCCGTTGTTAAAATAGAGTGCAAGTGTTGTATTCCACGGACGGAAAGGGTTGTGGATGAAAGCTACTATCTCCAAGTTCCTGTTCCTTGTCCATGGTTGATGCCGGATAGTGTGTTACTTGCCGCCCTTCGCGGGGCCGTTGAACCGAACGATGGTCATTCTCTCAGAAACCCGGATTGGCATGATAGGTCCGGTCCTACTCCCCGTCGTTGCCAATAAGATGCGGATTTGCCCGTAAACTGTTTGGAATCGTTTTTTTTTGGCGAAACCCTATCACTTCCAGCTGGAATGTAATTCTTCATTTTATGAGGATAGGTACAGCCGCTCCTTACTGTTAGTGAAACGCTTTTTCTTCGATTCATGGAAAAATGCCATAGGCCAATCACTCCCGGCCAAAGCAAAGACCAACTCTAAATCCCGTTGGCCAAACCCTTCTTCCCCAACTATAATTCAAGTGCGGCAACCCAATATGATAGGAGACAAACATTGCATCTACTCTTATCCCTCAAGTCATCCAGAAGAAATGCTGTTACAACAATCCTAGTGAGCCCGGCTGCCAAAGGCTTTCCCGCCAAACCGTACCTACGACTGCAAATCGACACTAGTCCAGATTCGTCAACGTACCAGACCAAAATAGCCGGTTGCTTCGGCGCATCTTCTAAGATTGATTCACATTCGAGTCTCTTGGATGAATAGTGGCAATGATAAGGACTAAACAAGCGGACGCATGTTTTCCTTTGCTACCGAAAACAAAAAGGTTGCCCCCTTCCCCGCTGGCATCTCTCCGCCTTGCGCTTTATTTTTGTTGGCTTTCCCGTGGCGGCGACTTGCGATCTTCCTTAACGAGTAGCGCCCCGTCCCCCCGGAGATAATTTCGGAGCTTTTCGCGAGGATACCAAAGGTCTTGCTAGTGGGCTGCGCCCTCGCTTTTGCTGCGGTCGAGGTGGGGGCATGCTTTGAGCGCGTCGAGGGTTGTCGGCAGCAATCGAATCCTTGGCGGGTCGTGATTGTTGTCTTCCACGTGCAACGTTTGCAGACTGCTCCGCACGGCTCGCGTTTCCACGCTGCGGCGACGTTAAAGTTGAAGCGCGCTCAATCTCTCGCTCAACGAGATCACTATTTCGCATACAATCTTCCAGAATGGGACGCTTGCAATCAAAGATGTTGTGTCCCGCTTGCCCACAATTTGCGCAAGTTACGCCCTCCAAACCGAAATACCAGCGCATTTCTTTGCACAAAAAATGCCCCGGTCGACCACAACTCATACAAATAGCCGCTTGAATGGCCCTGGCGTCAGGGCGCCCAATCCGGCAGCGAGTTGTCGGATGTCCGGACTGAAAACAAATCGAACAAACTCGGCGTTCCGGCAGACCCCGCGGCATATTACATGCCCGTGAAGGATGTCCTGGTATTCCACAGTTAAAGCAAACCACTTTCAGAGGACACCTGTACATTTCGTGGTCAGTTTGAGCACAAAACGAGCATGGTTTGGGCTTGGGTTTGTTGGGACACTCAGCTTCTATATGACCCACCTCATCGCAACGAAAACATTTGGTGCTGATATCTTTCGCCCAGTAGCGGGCCGCCGCTTGACTCCCTCCTGGAGTTTTGCGTCGTGTAGTTTCCGATGCGAGTGTTGTGCGGAGAGGGCGGCCGTCGAGAGCGGTGAGGCCTTTGATACATGCTTCAGCTGATTTCGGGTCTTCGAACGTAACATACGCGCGACCTGCGTTTAGCGCGGTGTTACTTTTATCCATAATAAGAGAACATTCGTTGACTGCTCCGAACCGACTGCAAACCGTCAGCAGGTCGGCTTCGCTTGTCGTGAATTTAAGATTGTTAATTTTCACTTTTGCGTCGGTCACTGTCGTGGGATTCGTCAACATTGGGGTTGAACCTGATGGAAGAGTATCTCCTGTATCATCCTCATCCGAAATGTTGTGCTCTATTTGCAGAGTCGTCCCCTTGGCCTGGTCCAAATCCTTCTCTCGTCTACCGAAAGCTGTAAGGAATTCATCGTTCAAGGGGATCGTCATTGGAGGCTCTACGAGCCCACGAGGACGATTCGGATCAAACAACCGTGCCGCCCACTTGGACATTCGCGATTTGGCCGCTTCCAGAAGATATTGCTTCTTTTGCTTGGCTTTACGGTTAGCCGCCTCCGCTGTGTTCTCGGCGTTTGTCCGTTCGGGAATAGGGCTGCTGGTACTTTCACGTAGAGAACCCCGCTTCGCTCGACTCTCGGACCCTTGGATATCATGAGTTCGGTCACCTAATTGTGCTCTGCTGAGAGTATCCGAGTCGGACGAGCTGTCTATACATGACGTGGGTAGCGAATTTTGCAGTAGTACGAGTTTTTCGTCCGCTGTAAGGTCGACGGTCTGATTGCTTGACTGCGTCCCTTCGGAATGAATCGACCATCCTCTTCGACGCAGAGCTTCTTTCGGATCCATGGAAAAGAGAATCGAGCAAAGGACGAACTTGACCTCTGTCTTTCCGAGTACAATGTAGAGTACGCAGCGTTGCCGAGGTGGGAAGATGCGTAGTCGTGCTCGGGTAAAGACGGAGCAAAGGAAGCGATGGTTCCAAACAGAGACACACATGTGCTACTTGGCTCGCAACTTCTCTCATGTCACATACCGTACACACGTCAATGTGAATACTCCCTGAACCCTGGTTTGATTTATATAGGGTTTAGGAGTCGGCCCCCTCACAGCGCCAAAGTTTGGCATATGCACAGTGTTTTCTGCAAGACCATGTCAACAAGAAGACAGCTACTGATTGTACCAACACTACTGCTCTACAAGGGCGATGGCATTGCAACACAATGGTCGAATCTCCCTCGCGTAGCCTTTTCAAGAAGGCTGGTTTTGTGTTCACAATCGCGTTATCCCTATGGGCGATTACTGACGAGAACATTTCTGTCGGAAAAGCGCTGCAACAGCACGAACCGAGTCTGCGAGTGTTTCGATCCTTGCTCGAAGTGAATCTTTTATTTTTCTGTACCGCGGCGGCATTGTTTGTCTGGTCCAAGACCATAGGACAATCAACAATTGAAGCGCTCTTGTTTCAACCACTCAAGCTTTCCGGGGCACACCCGGAGAACGCAGACCGGCATGTGTACGCCATGACCGAAGTCAATGACGACGAAGTTCTCCAGGAAGACGACGCTCTAGATGCCGATTACGCCAGTGATGGAGAAGTCGATCGGCAAGAAGACTTAGACGAGAAACTATACATCCCCACCGCGGCTTCTGTTGCCAATGCTGCCTTAAACATGCTCTTTACTATTCTGGTCGTTCTGTTCTTGTTCACGTTAAGCTCGATCTCCACCGCCAAGCATTCAGTCGAAGAAGTAGCATCCAACACGAACAGCAGTGGCCTCTGGGATCTCTTTTCACGTGTCACGGCTCCAGTTTTCCCTCTGTTGCTCTTTCTTTACTTTTTGCTACGGGCTATCTTCCCCTGGAGGCGTAAAAGATCGTTTTGGGCAGTTGTTTTCATGACGATGTCCGCCCCGTGGCATCCAGTAGACTTTCGGGACGGCTTTATCGGTGATATCATTACTTCTTCAGTACGACCGATGCAAGACATTGCTTTTACCGTATTTTATATCCTATCGGGTCTAAGAGGATGGTGGTCACGAGAATATCGAGACGGCAACTTTATCGATTCCGCGGATGCGAGCGTTCCAGCAATGGAACGATCATGGCTGTTACACACTGTCGTACTGCCAATGTGCATGGTCAGGTACGCATACATGCATATACACGGGTAGCAAATACGTGTTAGTTGCTAACGTTGGGAAATCAGTATCTAGCCTCACTTACCGTCCCCTTTGCTCATGGTGGTAGTCCCCTCTGGTGGCGATTTCTTCAAAACCTTCGACAAAGCTACGATAGCAAGCAGCGCTGGCCGCACCTTGGCAACGCTCTTAAATACTGTTTCGCCGCCCAAATTGCAATGTTTGGTGTATTCAATCCCGACCAAAAAAAGAGCGTTCTCTGGTTAACAAGTTTTGTTGGCGCTACTTTGTATCAGCTTTGGTGGGACATCTTTATGGACTGGTGCCTATTGGTTCGTGTGGACGAGCGCTGGAAACTTCGTAGTACACGTCTGTACACCAAAACATCTGTATATTGGATTATCTGTGGGGCAAACTTAGTTTTGCGTTTTTGCTGGACTCTGAGTTTTGTCCCGCCGCGCTATCTAAATGCCTCCGGCGTTCTGAAAGAAAGCTTCTCAGGCGATGTGAAGAATATCCTGGGCCCCTTTATTGCTTCCGCCGAAATTGTGCGAAGGGCTCTATGGGGACTGCTGCGTTTTGAATGGGAGGCGACGAAGAGATACAGTGATCGTAAATCATCGTTTGACGAAAGTCAAGACGGTTTGAGAAATGAAATCGAACTTACACCGATGAAAATAAAACAAGATGAGTATCGCAAGTCTTCCAATGCTTTCTCCGTAGGCCATTCTTGGAAAATGTCCTCGATGAATGAGGTTCAAATAATTGGCGAGCTTGGTGTATACGCGACAGCTTTCTGGTTGATTGGGACACTAGCCGCCGCACATCGAGGAACTTTGTAGATAGAAAGAGACAAGTTGAGATGTGTATTGATAGCGACTACTTGGTTCACAGAGGTGAAGGTGTGGATTCTATACAGGAAATAAACAATGAAAACCTAGTAATAGATTTACAAGAGTTACAAAATACTAGACAACGCTTGTCTGTCGATTTCGCTGCACAACAGATACGGGACTATTCCGTCGATTGTACGCAGTGATTGACTTGTCATCGACGTATTCGTCCTCACTTTCAATGTCGGTGACTGCGGCAATGATCTCGGAAACGTCACCAGAAAGTAGACTTGCAAGTGCAAGACTTAGATGGGATTGAATGTGTTCAACATCGTCGATGAAAATCTCGGAAAAGCGTTCTATATTCCGAACAAATTTACCTTGCACCTTCAGCGGGAGCAAAGCAACGTCCATTCCTTCAATTGCGTTGAGGACGGCGGCAAGAGCGACCTCTGATGGCTTGATACTGACAAGTACGTGCTCAGCAATTGCTATCTCGGTTTGATATCTTGCGTAATCAAAAATCGTTTCGGCAATGGCAGGATGAACCGATTCTGGGAGGAGCGCAACAAAATGTGCCACGAAGCCGAGTAGCGTAGGCCCGTTGACACGCCACTTTAAAGCTTGGAGTATGGTTTGTTCCATATGTACAAATTCCATTTCGGTATAACATCCCCTACTTAGATCAGCCAGCAGCGATGTTTCCATTTCCAGAGGCTCGTGTATTTTGATCGCTATGTATAGAGCAGTCATGGCAGCGAGCTGATACTCCTTTCGGTTGCATAACGCCTCCTTTCCTTTTGGAGTGCAAAGATAACGATCGAGATAGGACATCCCGATTCCAACAGTTTCTCTCCGGAATTTGCAAAAGTCAACGACTTGATAGCACCACTCACACATCTTAACACGGCAGTCTTCGTCGACAGGCTTACTTGCGAGCTTACGTATCCCCGTACTTTCCGCAAGATAATCTTTGACTCTGTAGGTGGTATCTTCTTGGATTCTCATGATTGCAACACGATCTGATATTTCGTCAACGTCTATATGATGGAGCATAGCATCCTCCAAAGGAGTCGTTGCTATCGACAAGGCCACCATCGTCGGTCGCTCCGGCTGGTGGTAAAGAAGGGTTTTTTGTGGCGGCCTTCTGCGCGTTCAAGAAAAGACCCTGGAGGCATATTTGAAAGAGACATTAAACAAAAAGCAATATAATGACTAAGACCGGTCTTGCATTTAATAAGAAATTATTCAGCGTTCTGTCAATTTACGACCCCCGGTCACAAATCAATTTCTTTCCACAGGTAACCATACTCCTTCAAATGATAAAAGACTATCCAGATACTCTATGTGCGTTCCGACGCTCTGATTGGTCGAAATAATGTCCTCCTCAGTTAAGAGAATTATATTCTACTACCTTTAATCAAGTCATTTCCAAAATATTGTACTGTAAAATTCACTTGACACTGGGTTGTCATACTTTTTTATATGAGAGGAAAGCACTTTCGGATTGTTCTCCTCCTTCAAGAGAGAAGTCTGTGAGTTCCTGTTGGCTTGCATCCTTCTCTCAGTTTATGGCTGTTGTTGATTAATGTGACTGAGAGTAAGGAGATCATGTGCTTCAGAAGGAAAAGTCTCCATAGAAATTTTGCTAGGGAGGAGACTTATTGATGAGCTCTACAAACGCAAGAACGCGAATGATGGAAATCGATGAACTAATAAGATTTATGACTAGTTTGAGAATTGTGATTGAGTTTGTATGATGCAGCTGAATCGCCAATGACTGTTTCATATGGCGATGACTTGTTTGAAATGTAAACGGGAAGACTAGAACGTTTGTAGGACGTTAAAGCTCTGTATGTAATCGTGATAGGTTCTTTGGTACTATCAATCTTGTCACAATGGATTGGGAAAGATTTAGTAGGCCCAATGGAATTATCAACACACCCTTGTTTCAAACTTGAGTTGGAGGCAGTTTGGTTGAGATCAAGCTAATAATGAGATTGCATTATTCAATGATGTGATGGCCAATGATGCTTGGTGAAATAATCTGCAAGATTACCAGTACCTTTTCTCCAATGAACATTGAATTGACCTTGCTTGACACGGTCTTTAATCCAATAGAAACGCATGTCTATGGCTTTAGATCTTTGTTGTTTCACTGTATTGTTGACGATTCCTGATGCACATTCATTGTCAGTTTGAATAGGAGTAGCCAACTGGGGATGTCCCATAGCTTCCAATGTAGTACGTAGTTTGACACCGTCCTTGGCATTGAAAAATAGTGCATGTCGCTGGCATGGTATTGTACCGTCGCGTCTGGATGCGTTGCGCTGTAATTTAGTAATTTAGTAGTTGCGTGACGGCTTCGGCCGTGGCTTCGGTGCCTTTTGTTTGAGCGGATGCGAGGGTACCAAGAGCAACAAGCATGGTTGAATCCACCGCGCGAGCATAATATAACAGGGTACCAATAACTTCTTGAAGACAAGTGATGCCAGCCTTGTCAAGCGGCGGAGAAAGATCAGTTTCGTTGGTGAGCTGAATTTTTAAACCGTACAATGGCGGAACCCACGCGTGACGGGAGTGTTGAGGTCGGCCTGGGGACGGATGTTGGAAACATTGTAAGGCTTTTCGACGTAGCCAGGCATGGTCATGTCAACGTGGCACTGCTCGTAATTCCAGGTAAAGGTGAGACCGCAGTAAAGGGCACCGGTCCAATCTGTTGTTACCATGTAAAGCTTTTCGAGACAGTGTAGTAAATGCTCGGCATGTTCCTTGCCCACGTATTTAACTCCAAAGTCATTGACAACTAGTGAAAATGAAATAGGGCGCGTTTCGTGGGTAAAGAAGCCTGGAGTATGCTTGGCCTGATGGTATCCGTCGAGAGCTAAGTGATTGATGAGGCGGTCGTTCGCAATGCGGCCTGCATGTGGGAGATTGTACATTCCTTTTCGAATTTCCACTAGAACGTTGCCTTTGTGAACTAGCGGGGCAAGCTTGTACTGTTCCATGATACAGTCTGGTATATGGACTGCAGGAATGCGCATGTACTCGTACACAGGGAGAGGAGTGCCCAAATAAAAATCCTTGAGGTCACAGGTCATAAAGCGTGCGCCTTCAGTGGAAATGACGCTGTTAACAAGGATCTTGATGGCTGATAACGCAGCTGTAGGGGTGCTTGTGGGGCCGTTGTACTAAATGCGGTCGCCGCCGACAGTGAAACGGATTCGGTATTTTTCGGCCTTGTGTGGCTTGATAGCCGCTACAATCTTCAGGTAAGTGGCCTTGCGGTCGTGCGGTTTCGCGGTATGCGGAATAAAATGCATCGTGTTGGTGCCGGTGGGCATGTTGGGTTTAACGCCTTGAGATAGGCGGCCCATCTCGTTGGCAGCGGCCTGAATCCATTCGGGGCCTTGTTCGGAATTTTTGAGTTTTGAATACTCAAGAGTGGCCCCGGAATTGGGGTCGACGACGGCGTTGGCGATGTCGAACGAGTGTCCTGGGTATCGAGCGGCTTGCAAGCGAGTTCCGTGACTGTGCGGAGGTGTTGTGACCTCGGGGGAAGGTACGACGGGTGCGGGTGCTGCTTGGGGAGAAGCAACGGATGTTGGAGCAGAAATTTTGTCTTTCAGTTTTTGAGCGGCCCTACGACGTGCTTGACGAGGGTTGCAGGTGATAAGCTTGTACGTCTAGGCCTCGGAGTCCGGGGGAGGCACCCTCGGAAGTGACTGCGGAGGGGCGGCTGTGGTGGTTGGCACCCTCGGAAGTGATTCATTGACCGGGTCTCGGAAGTGGACTTGACGCGGTGAGGAGGTGGGTGCAGCTGGCGGACTTAGGGTTGTCGCTGGAGTGGCGGGGAGGGACGAGTCAACTGGATTAGCGGCTTTCGAAAAAATATCTGACAGTTGCGATAGGGCTTCGTGTTCTTGGACCGAAAGAGGCGACAAGGGTGACGCGGGAGAGGGATGTGCCAGAGCATGGGCAAGATTGTGAGCAGCTGCGACAATTGTGTCGCGAGACGAGGTGCGGGGCATTTTTACTTCGCTGGGAAACCATGTCAGAGTGTCCGAAATGCGTTTGCTGGTGGTCTCTTTGATCCAGACGCGATAGCATCGGTAATGGTTCATGGCGGGGCCAACGTACCAACTGTCGGCTGCGTGGGGGGCCCAAGTTCTGCGAATTGACGGTTTTTCGTGTACAAGTACGCGGATGCCCGGGGGAGCCAAAGGGGTACAATTGTAGTCGAACGAGCCGTGGAGTTGGACCCAAGATGACAGATTTGGATTGATACGAGACCCTCGAAGAAGGTTGAGAGTCATGATGGCTTGTGGGAGTAAGCAATCCCAAAGGTGAAGCGGAAAGTTCTTGTCTGTGCTGCACAAACCTGCAATGAAGTGGTTTTTGAACGTGCGGATTGCCCGTTCGGCGGCGTTCCGACGGTGCACGTGAGGGGGAGCTAATTGAAAATCAATGTCAACAGAGGACATGAATTGTTGTAACGCAGTCAAGGCTTTGTTGTCTAAGCGTTGGAGTTGAGGGCGCAAACCTTTAGAGGACAGCATGGCGTGGGCACGCTTGTAGGCGCTCAAGATCTCGGGACCGGTGCGATTTTTCATGGCTTCAACATGAATAAAATTGCTGTTGTAGTCATAAGCCACTAGCATGTATGCATTGTCGGAGCTTGAAGTGGTAACAAAACGGCCGGTAGGGTCAGTAAGAAAATTTTCCGGTGACTTCGGCAAAGTCGGCGTACAAAAACTGCGTCCTGGCGGCTGGAGGGTCTTGTACGACGGAATTGGTGTCGAAATTGATATCATCAGGATCAACAGAGGCAGACAGGGTGACCTTGGGCTTGGTTGAGCGCAGGTTGGACCGTTGCTTGTCAAGGTGTCCCTTGACCATAGGGACTGATTGTGGGGGGTGCCGTTTTACCTGTGCAGACGTGATGTCCAGAAAGGTTGTGAGGCGGCCTTTGTCAATGGCCTTGCACCATGTCGAAAGTTGTGGCGAGAATAAGGATGCATGAACAAAGGCAATGCGGTCGGCAAGGGTCCCTGAGTGGTCTCCGAGGTGATTCGCAAAATTTTTGTTGTTCAAAGGCGCATGCAATTCAGTGGCGGGCGGATTTGGCGTTACAGGGGAGTCTAGGGTCCACAAGCGGGTGCAAGGAGAACGGCCGCCGCGGAGAACAACAGTGTTATTGAGCTCAATGCTGACTGCGTCGGATGTGAAGGTGGCGGTACAGCTGTGGTCACAAAGTTGGCCGATGGAAATGAGGGATCCATTCGAGAGACCAGGAAAGATATGGGCGGTACGAGCTGCCGGAGGAAGCGAGGGAATGTTGAGTTCGGTGATGTGACTCGAAGTGATTGTGCGACCATCAGGGAGGACCACGTTGATGCCGGGGACTGTCGGTTGGCAGTGTATGTGAGCAATGTTGGTGCTCAAAAAATGCCCGGTACAGCCAGTGTCTGCAATGGCGTCGGGAGGAAAAAATGGCGGGGAGGAAGCTAACGGAGGAGTGTTTGGTGCAACTGAAGACTTATTTTTGTTATGATAAGTATTCAGTGGCACACTGAACAGTTTGGCCGTCCCTCTTTCCTATTTGGGCACCGGTGGCGTGTATTGATAGGTCTTGGTCGACCCGCCTTGTTTGTCGTGCAAGGTAGCGCCGGTTTTGTGCCCCGTAGCCTGTTTTTCACATGTCGCACTAGTGTGCTTCGTGTTGTGAACAATGCCGTGTGTCCAGCAATACAATTTGCCCTTGGTGACAGTACTCTGATTTGCGGTGTGATAACCCGCAGAGCTGCTGGTGGCGGTGAGGGCGAGATCCTTGTTGGCCTTCTGGAAATGTTTTTTGAAATTTGCCAAAGTTTTATCGTCTTCATCTTTATAACGCCAGTTGCGAGAAGCAAGATCAAAGAGCCCGGTTTTTTCGATGATCTGGTAGCCAATGCGAGCGATGATGCGTTCGTCCAAGACTTGGCCAGACGCAATGATAAACTGATTACCTTTTTCAAGCTGCTGCTGAATAGGCGTTGGTGGATGCCAGGCGGCTTTCATGCGTTCGTTGTTAGCAATGAAATCCGAAGCCTGAATTTTACCAAAAGTTTCCCAGAGATGAGAGAGGATTTCTAGGGGAGAGACTTTGCTAAAGCCTCGTATAGGATGACCGAGAGATTCGATGTATTCGATGGGAATGGCTTCAAGGAGTTGATTGCGAAACGCTTTAATGGCGTTGTGGTAAAGGTCGAAAAGCTTTTGACGTTTGTCGTTCTGACGGTTAGCTTCGACAATTTGAGGAGCTGTGGCGTTGGCAGCGTGAACTGGATCGAAAGGCGGTTGCACAGGAGGAATGCATGGAACGCCGTCGGTCATTTCGAGGTACTCGGTTTCGGAAATTACGAGAAAAAGGTGACGGTGTTGGCCGTCTCCAAGAGGGGAGGAAAGGGTCTCCGCATTGTTGTTGATTTCATACTGAAGCTGATGGAGCGACAAGTAATCGGGTTCGGTTGTCGCGGTAGCAATCGGTGTGAGTTTGCTGTGCGGGAACGAGTCAATGAGGTCTTAGGGAGTAGACTTGGTGGTTATGATAAAGGAAGCAATCGGATCTTTCGGATGTGGTTTTGTTGGCCTTGCCGGTTAGACTGGAACTTGTTTGGCAGACAACAGAGGAGAGGACGAGATGTCGTCGTGTGCGATAGGTGATATCGTGAGGAAATTGGAAAATTGACGTTCTTATTAGTTCTATTGATGAGCTCTACAAACGCAAGAACGCGAATGATGGAAATCGATGAACTAATAAGATTTATGACTAGTTTGAGAATTGTGATTGAGTTTGTATGATGCAGCTGAATCGCCAATGACTGTTTCATATGGCGATGACTTGTTTGAAATGTAAACGGGAAGACTAGAACGTTTGTAGGACGTTAAAGCTCTGTATGTAATCGTGATAGGTTCTTTGGTACTATCAATCTTGTCACAACGGATTGGGAGAATGTCAGTCTTGTCACAACGGATTGGGAAAGATTTAGTAGGCCCAATGGAATTATCAACAAGACTGTCTGTTTCCTACCGCCAATCAATCCGAGAATGGACTTACATTAATCTCATAGACAAGGAGAGAAATAAATTATTATTTGAAAGAAGCTTTCTCCTGATGGGCCCTGGGAAAGTCAATGAATATCTAAAGATCTCTCTTCTGCTTATAAGTTGCGCTCGTGTCTAGAGCTCATTTCTTATGAGAAATATAGCAAACTGGCATATACCATTTACAGCTAGCTCAAGTGGAACTTTTGATGGTACTGTATCATTTTTGCTGTTACAGCAGTAGCTTTGTCAATGCCATCTGCAACTGTCACAGGACACTTGAATCTGCCGTTTTTGTAAAAACCTATAGTTTATGTTAAAGATTGGACAAAGGAACAAATATACAGCTCCAGTAAAAAGGGGGTTTTGCTGGGGAAAACTGAAGTGGCCACTTAAGATTCGAGATTTTGAAACATAATGTTAGTCTTGTTTGCTTTATTTCAGTCTTGTTTGCGGTGTTTTTGGAAATGGTATTTGCGGTGTTTGCGGACCAAAACACCAAATTTAAGGCGGTCTGGTTATGAGTCATTGGTTATTCTTGTCTTGGATTGCTTGATTTGCTGTTGTGTGTGTCCTCCCAAAACGTGATACTCTTATAATCCCACCAAAGTGGATACGTAGGTCCATATTTACCGTACATTCCATACAGGATGTGATGATACGCAACACAAGATATGATTATAGGTGCTGTTACATACAACCTATATCACATCACCAGATCCACTACGTAGTAGATCTGCAAAATACCAGATTAGGCCAAATAAATTACCGCCAATTTGTACCAGGTTGTCCTCTTCTTGTTCTGTCTTTGACTGACTGCTGGACCAAGGCAGGATCATTTCAGATAAACAAACATTTTGCATGGAACTGAAGAGAGCATTACTCAAACGTTTGCAACATCACTAGAATAGAGCTATGTTTGACAAATTGATGACCTATTTGTCAGTGGAGTTCAACAACCCTGTTTACCAGAAGGAGCAAACAATTGGATACACTCCACTCTAGCAGCAGCACTCTAGTTGGAAAGAATGCCGCATTGCCAGTTTCTTGGGACAAGTTGAGTACAAGTAGACACAGCCACCAAAGAAGTTCTCTCATCAAAACAACTTTTTGTTGCAAAACGGCTTTATGAGATTGTCAACAAGCTGATAGACTTTGCCAGCAAGTCCTACCTTTACAACAGGCAAAGCTGAGCAACCAACCAAAAACAGTGGATTCCAGGATTCACAAATTCTCTGTCAAAGCACAGAATTTCGCAAATTCCTTGAAAGAGTAAGCAGCTTTTGCATCAGGCATGCTTTATTCTTGTCTGGTTGGCAGAGGTATCACCACATATATTCCACAGTGTTTGCTTGGTTGAATATTGTCATTGCTGTTGGAACCATGATAAATGTAGTCTTGAAACTAAAATCAAAACAAGGATTGGCAAGACTCTTTTGCCAACCAGAAACTTTCTCGAGTGAAGTGCGCTGTCTTTGCTTTGATGAGTAAGAATGAATAGCTGTGGTGTTTGTGATGTAATGTCAATTCAGGCTCTTCTGACCTTGACTTGTCTAGCAGCTATCTCTGCTGCTGCGCAATGCTGCCTTTTACAACCAAGACCATGGAAAGACTATTATCTCAAACATGCATAACCAGTATCTCTTATTGTCCCAAGTTCTTTGGAATGCTGAAAATATGAGGCATCCAAGAGTACATTTGGGTGTTGAGGAATCAATCCAAAACTATGTCCAAGCAATTTCCCTATGAGTTCACTATCCAACATTTAAGTACTTCCTCCCAGTTCACTATCTGACATCTCAATAATTCCTCCCAGGTCACTATCCAACACTGTAAGGAAGTACTCTTGGTTTTGTATCCAGTTATACAAAAAAAACCTCTTGGCTAACCTGGAATGCAATGATAGTTCTTTTGTAATGCAATTATTCTATTACAAAGTAGACACCCAAATCTGGCTACAAAATTGAAGGCAATCGCACTTTTAATGTTTGCTTATCTCAAACCTGGTTGATCTGCAGCACATCACCAATTCCAACTACACATATCTAGTGTCTATTCTACTTCTGTGCTCACCTGAGGACTAGTCCTCAGGTGAGGTCAGTTTTCAGACCTAGGGTAACAAACAAATTATTCATATCTGATTAAAGTAATGATACCATTGTCTTCAGCATGCTCTGAAACGTCTTGGGGTAAAGTAGCAAGCTTTAATACCATATAGTGACAGAGAAATGACTGTCAACAGAAAAATTAACGATTTTTTTTCAAATATTTTTAGCAACCCAAATAGCTTGTTCAGATGTCAATGAAATGGCCATTCCATCCCCAATACTTGATTGTGATCAGTAAATCAGGCTTGTCGCATTGTCAGTGTTACGGTATACACCATTGCAACATGTCTGTGCAACAGGTAACAGATACCAATGATAACGTGAGTGGTGATCATGTTGGGGATAGCGATGGAACCGTTGGATTTGTGTTGGCCTTATTGTACAACACGATGTATTCGCTGGATGACTATGGGAATCCCATGGAAGAGGATATAGGAAAGGATTATACAAATGAATGATAGGATCCAGTCCCATGAATTGTGAAAGAATAATCAAGCAGGAACAATTACTCACTGCAAGATTCTGTGTGGGATTTATACTAAGAAGAAGAAGACTCATATATGTGAGTAAGATTATCTGGAACATGGTAACGGTAGTCCAGTGAACTGGATTTCCCAAACCTGATGGACTAGTAGTAGAATAATCTTCCTCTTGTTGTATTAGAAAGTCATTGATCCAAATATTGCCTCAGCATAGGTCCTTGTATCCGCTGTCTAACCCGTGGGGAGCATCGTAAGCAAGTTGAGTTTTACAGTCCCTAGGCTTGCTTAGGTGTATTGCAGGTTGTTTGTAATAACGCCCAACCTTTGTTTACCAGACTTTGTCAACACAGCGTTTTTCCTGTCCTACGTACATACATTGGTTGTACTACGTAGCAGTCAGAAATGCTGGGGAGGGATCCTATACTTAGAATTCGAGGGAATTTGATAGTATGGGCTTATTGTGATGAAAATCAGAGCAAACAGGCTTGGAGATGTGGCTTTGCCCAACACCTGACTACCTTGCATGGTAGTTAAAGACTTTGTAGTACTAATTGGATACAAGTAACTCCTAGTATTTATGGTAAAAATTCCTTCCAAAATAGCTAAATCCCGTTTACCTGTAGTGTCTACATGATTTGGCCCATTTGTTTCTTTATTTTTGCGTCCTCAGCTGAGGACGAGGGCCTGCCTTAGCTGAGGACAAGGGCCGGTAGAATAGACACTAGGCGATTGTACTCTTACATTTGTTTTTTCTCATGTCAACGCCGGTTGATCTGCAGTACAGCACCAATTCCAACTGTACACTATAGGCCATCATGCTACTAACTTTTGCTCATGTCAATCAAGATGCAAGCGACAAATAAGGACACGCTGAATTCTGATGAATGCCAAGCAGGCATGAAATCTATCTACCGGAACGTGGTAGCAAGGCACTCACAGTCAAGATTTTAACTTTAAGCAACAATCTACTTCTTGTCCATGCTCGGTGCTTGCTCTTCCCGACCTGCTGCCGAGAGTGTACCTGCCATGATTAGTCCTTCGAACCGTGTGCTGGTGTCGAAAGATGGTCGCAAGATTGGCTACGCGATCAGCCCAGCCAAAATAAGCGAAGACACGACCAAGGCGATTGTCTGGTTTTATCCTCTTTCAGGTTGCAGCCAAATTGTAGACAAGGCTTCACCCTCGCTGAGCAAATATCAAGCCAGCGTAATTTCGGTCGATCGCCCGAGCGTTGGGGACACGGATGCTTTGGCCGTCGAGAACAACCCAATCGAGCGCATTCAAGGTCACGCGGATGATGTCGTGGCCGTGCTTCACCAAGAAGGAATTCGAAGTGTGGTGACATCTTAGCGGTTTGTCTGGGGCATGTGTACGCGCTCGAGGTAGCTCGTAGGCTGATTTACGACCCAAATCTTGCGCAGATTAAGGGATTGACGCTTGTTGCACCATTTGTCAGTACATCTTGCAAGCATTCGTGGAAAATTGCCCGTCTTGGCAATTGGGTTCCGTCACTGGTTTTGACGTGTGCAACCAAAACAATAGCATTTGGAGAGCCTCTCTTTCTGTCAATGTTCTTGTCAGAATCTGCTTTGAAGAAGCTTGTGAGTGAAGAAGAACAAGCTCTTTTTGGATGGAATGATTCTGACTTCAAAGACATTGTTGATACATTGCCTGTTGTGGGGAAAGTTACGGCAAATGCGAAGGTAACAGAAGCCCAACTTGGAGCAAATAGCATGTGGCAACAAGTGTGTGATGACTTTGCTGTTGAGAGTGGTTGTGGACTAGTGGTTGAGGATGGGGAGGAAACTACGAAAAGTCCTAATCAGCAAGGAACGGTACCAAGCTTTCCAATTGTCATTCATGCGTGTCGCAAGGATACGATTGCTCCTTGTGCAGCAGTTGAATGGTTGGCCAGACGCTGCTATGGAAACTCGACAATTATTATTCATGATGAGATACACTCTCACGAAGTCATGACATTTCTTGGCGGCCCTCCACGGAATCCTGGTCTTTTACATGCAATTGCGCGTGATTGGGAGCTTCTAGAATAAGACTTGGTGCAGATTTTACTGTTAGTACATTTGCATTGGTATGTGGGCTTGCTACGTTTACGGACGCAGTTACCTCCTGCATTCTCACCTACAAAAGCACTCAGTCTCTTTAATTGTTGGCCGTATATCTGATGCAATTGCTGATTTGAGCCCAAGGGCATCCCATTGTAATATATGTATACATAGCTTTATATAATTTATCCAAAAAAATTTTCAAAGTAATCCTACTGGGATCTCTATCCATGGTGTAACATATCCCACCGGGATCTTTATCCAACATGTAAGTAATCCCACCGGGATCTTTATCCAACATGTAAGTATTCCCACCAAGATCTCTCCTACTGTCTTTTAATATCCACGTGGTGCTCTGTTCATCGGCACTACGATATTCGGACTATGATTCCATTCATCGTTGTCCTGTCGCTTGACCAATGATTCCGCTGCGGCGGAAACCATCTAATGCATGGCCATGGCGAAGTCTAACAAAGCACACAAGAGGACTAGTAGTACAGCTTGCAAAGTGCTTTAGAATAAAATAAAGTGAGCACATCATCCGATGTGCACAAGACTAGACTAAAGTGATGACCCTAGCATCTCATCCTGAGATGTCCTCTAAGGTCATTTGTCCTCAACCTTACTTCCCCATATCCGGGTCAGTATGGCTCTATCAAATCAGTCCCCTCGAGCTAGAACCGCAATACCTCCGCACACAGCAAAAGCTCTTGCGCGTCTAGCCCGATAAAGCACACTCTTCCAGAGGCTGGCTTCAGAATCCATTTTGGAAACTTCCACAGGGGTTTGGAATACCTTAGTACACCCGTTGTTGGCCTTTGGTCTTTTACCAAAGAACCGTACCACTCAGCATTCTCAATCGCGGACCAGGAACACTCTTTGTCAGAAAATCACTCAGATTTGTTTCTGTCGGTTCCTTAGCAATTGAGACAATTCCTGCTGCCTGCGCCTCGCGCGTTCTGTGATAATTTATCGCATTGTGCTTCCGCTTCAATGCTGTCTCCGGCGCAGTCGAACTGATAACAACTGACTGGTTGTCACATAACACATGGGTTGGTCCGTCCAGTCCAACTCCAAGCATCCTCAACTTATACCGCAATCCTTCAATCATGTCAATTGCCGTCCGCATCGCACAAAACTCTGACAAGTACGTTGCTGATTCCACCGTGTTCTGCCGCTTCGAGTACCACAAAATCGGCGCACGGTTTACGTAAATCAATACTCCTGTATGCGACCGGCGAGTCAACCAACACCCGGCATGATCCGCATCAACAAAACACGTCATTGACACCGATCTACCTCGTTGTTCCGGTACGTTAGGCGGAATCGGCTCCGCTGCACCCGGGTAAAATTCCGACCAATCCTTCTGAACAAACCGTTCAGCATCAAACATAGGAACTGAATCGTCAAAAACCAAAGTCGACCTTTTGTGAGCCTTCAGATATGCGAAAATATGAAACAGCTGCTGCAACTGCCCTTCGCGTGGTAGCACCAAAAAACGAGACATCATTGCAACATCCACCAGAATATCGATCCGGCCCAATTCACACATCCACCTTAGGACCCCCACTAGACCCTGATAATACGTGACCCTCCTTGCGTCCAATTCCGGACTCTGGTCTAGTTCTGGCCTATAGCCAGCACTGAGAGGCGTCGATACCCTCGTAGGAAGGCATTTATCAACTTTCGCCAATTCCGTTTCAACATCAGCAATAGCCGACTTGATGTAGGTCTCCGAAGACATCGCCCAGCGAATCTTCGCTGGATTGTCGGAACCCTCAATGCGCCACTTCTTGATCTCAGCTCCAAGATAAGTTGTTGGCTCCGCAACGGTACCGTTCTTGAGAGTGTACTTGGACTCTAGGTAGTCCATCGTACTTTTCGGGTCATGGCTAATGGCGAGAATATCGTCAGAATACACGAGAACGTACTCCCAGTACTTGAAACCATCTGGTTTGGTCGCGGGACGCATCCAAACATCAGGATCAGCCTTACTGCTGACATAATCCGCCTCACGTAGGGTTGCAGCCATATGGTCTCTCCATCTAGCTCCACTCGACTTTAATCCATATAATGCGCGAACGATCAACACCGGTCGTCCGGCGTTTGATCCAAACTCCTTTCCAGCGCGCGTCCAGACTTTCTCTTTTGTTTTGGCGTTCAAATATGCGTTCTGTACGTCAGCCGCAAGAATGTCCAAGTCATTAAACGCCGCCAATAGGAACGCGATTCGCACACTGTCCCTAGAAACAACACTTGCGAATGTCGTATCTTTAGGTGGATCCGTCGTGTGCCCTCCTGCTACTAGGCGTGCTTTCCTTTGTAGTGAAAAGGCCTTGATATCGAAAATCATGTGACATTTGATTTCCTTGTAGCCGACCGGCATCCGGTCATCGTCGCGAAATTCAAACGCAGGCATCACATTTTTCATTTCTTTCGCAATTCCATCGCGCCAAAATGTGGTCCCCGTTTCCTTATCGATACGAAGTGCTTCTCCGACAGAATGAGGTAACTCAATGCCGTACTTGTGCGACCGCTTCCAGTATTTCGACTTGACCTTTTTAATTGCCCTGTCTCTAACACGAAGTGCATGCCGTACCCACCAAGCAAATGCAGGCTCTTCAACAATTTTGTTCGCAACTGCATACTCGGCTACTTCAATTGGGTTCGATTCTTTCAGATCCTTCAACGGAAGCCAAGTCGTCGATCCGTCTTTCCATGATACAAGAAGTTCCCATCCTTTTGTTGTCATGCGAGGTTTCCGTTCGCCATTCTTACCAGTGGTAAAGCCATCATCCTTGCGAACCGCGTTACCATCAACTTTATGGTCTGTGATCTCTTTCATCAAGAGAAACTCACGACCTTCATGGTCAATTTGCGCGTACATATTCTCTGCAATTATGTTGGCCGCATACACGTTGATTGAACCGTCAGGAAGCTCTACCTCATACTCACGTGTGTCGAGGATCGGATTGCTGTGACGGGTCCCCACAGGATTGCCATCAGCATCATGTTTCCGAGCCTTTACAACACCACGCAACAATTCACCACCAGTTGGTAGTAAGACTTCAGCAGTCAGATATTCGTCCAGGGATTCGGGCGTATAATTGTCGGCTTCGGCCTTTTCGGCAGCCTTTTCGAGAGGGTGGAAGTCCTCGTCGGCATACCCTTCAAACAGATCATCAGTCGGACCCGAAATTACATTTGCAAGTTGACCATCAATAACCTGGTTTTCTTCTGCAGTTTTACTGTTTCCAATTCTATTTTCGATGGCTAGATCAAGTTCAGCAAGGTCAGCCTTAAATTCATCGGTAGCGGCTACGTCTGGAAAGACGCAAGCAACAGAGGAACGTGCAATTGGGATGCATGACTTTGGAAGAATCCAAAAAGTCATCGCCTGTCCCACATCTGATGCAACTCCGACCCATCGGCCCAATTTCTTCTTCATTTCAGGGAAAGCAGAAGTTGGGTCGATGAACCAGACAGGCTCATACCAGTCAAATTGCGCGTACTCAGAAATATCGGGGGTGTCCCCTTCCAAAAGCTCCGTGGCAACTCGACCGTTTAGCGCAGGAATGTCATGAGCAGTTAATCGACGGATAGCCGACACCCATTCACAACAAAAACACCATAGGCGCCGTGGTGCACGAGAAACCTGCAGTCGGTGCCGAACAGCCTTCTTAATTTCACGAATTTCTCCTTCAGCTCGATTCTGCCACTGGCTGTGTGGCTCCGTTACATGGCGATGTATATGGTGACGCTGCTCAATCTCTCTCCAATGTTTGCCACCTCCCTGCTCCTTAGACCCATCATAAACTAGGTCACTCATTACCCCAACATCATGTATCCACTTCATTAGTGCATCAGGAGCTTGCTGCTTGGTCTGCAGAGGGTAAATACGCGAATAGGCCGTGTTGGTTATGAAAACCTGGGCACACTTGTACTGACGGATGGAAATCACGGACGAAAACATGGTGTCGGTGTAAACCTTGGTCCGAATGGTAGGAAATCGTAAATGCGATTGGCGAGTACGATACCGTCGGGTCAAGGGATGCATCACCGTTCTCACACCTTTCTGCGTTGTTACTTGCAGAGTCCGCTTGGCCGAATCCAGGCCAATATTCCAACGCTTCGACAAAACCTCAGCTGTCAACGCTGACCGTCTTTCGCTTGATGTCATACCTGAGACGACACGAGTGAAGTCTTCTGAGTCCGGGTACACATCCAAGTCAGCTCTACCGTCCAACCCGTCTCCACAGTAATCATCCGACGCAACATTAACACAGGCAATAAGGCGGTCCGCCAGATTGGTCTCGCACAATTCAACCTCTGTCAAGGAACGAAAAGTCTCAAGTATTTGCTGCGAAGCCGCAACAGTTCGTATACCATATGGGTGTGCTGATAGGATTGCGTGGCCAGTGGAAAGTCCCGTTGTGTCTACCAATGATACGCTCCGGTCTCTCTTAGCGGCCTCTTCTTCTCGACGGGCAAAGTCCGTTGAGCAAGGCTCCCACGGCACATCAGAGGTGAGTATGATATGCTCACACTCGTCAAGTTCCTGTTGCGTGGGCTTCCGCGACTCCAAAAACGAGAATATACCGCGCAGCTGCAGCGGAATCCGAAGTTGGGAGTCAGGAACATACAAAGAGTGCTTGGAGTTGGCGACGTACTGCCGAGGGGCATCGTCAACTTCAATGCCAAAGTCTCGCATCTGGTTGGGGGTCAATAGGGTGTTTTTCAATCTGTCCCCAAAGAATAGGGCCTGATTAATAATAAGAAGCACCACTCTCCCGTCTTCTGGTACTGTGTAAGCTGTGGCAACCGTTCCAATGGGGATATTCTTCAGTGCAGAATATTCACCGGAGAAAGGTCGCACAGTTACGGACTTCTGCGATTCACCAATCAAGACAGTGTTTGCCCCAGCCACGCATGTGTCTGCATGTGAATCCAACTCGCAGCGGCCCTCACCAAGATGAGTGCATGCGTTGAGATCACAAATGCTGCGTGTAGAGGTGAGGCTCAATATCACTCGATCTGGTAAAATGCATTGCTTAGTCCCCGAAACACTGGCATTGGGTGCCGCGTTTCACGCATCGTGATGCGTTTTCTGCTTCTTCGTTCCGTTTTCTGAAGGAGAAGCGGTGTCCGCAGTGAATCCGACCGATTTCTTATACGCACCACGGCCAAATTGCAGGCCAGCCGCATCTGAAGTCGGTTCCATATCACTGCTGGTATGGACTTCCTTAGTGTCCACAGGCTCATCCCGTGCTACACTGTCAACACTCCTCTCTGATTCCTCGGGTTTCCCTCCTTGCTTCTTTTTATTACGCAGCGATCGCACTTTTTCCTGTTGGTCCTTGGACAATCTTTTCCATTCTCCCGGAGTATAACTGCGAGCCGTGACTGCACCCTTGAAGGGAGTCTGCTTGCTGGCTCCTTTCCCGGTACCTCCTTTCTTACTCCCACCGGAGGCCCCACTACCTGATGTTTGCACATCATTGACCTGTCGAGGCGTGTTTTCGGATTTGCTCGTGGACGAAGACACAAAAGTCTTCACAAAAAGCTGCGCTTCCGGAAAACTGTTCCGATAAGTGGCATTGGTGCGAATTGTGTCACGAACATAACTCAGACTTGGGTCCTTCAATGCCTGGACCAAATAAGTCACAAGCTGCCCATCCGGCAACGCGACTCCGTCAATTTCGACCAATTCCGAGATGGCATACTGAAATTTCTGCAACAGCATATCAATATTCCAGTTACAACTCGGACCATTGTATGTCGTAGTTGACAGGATCTTGATGGCATCATCACGGCGAACGGACTCGTTTAATGTTCCTTCCGCCTGTTCCTTTAATTTCAAAATGGCAGCACGACCGTCCTTGCTTCGGTTGTACGTCTTGATGAAAGACCAACCAGGTCCGGTTGTAGTGATTGCTTCCTTGAATTCGTCAAAAACCCATTGATTATCGATCTCAAAGTTGGAACCAGACAGTACTGTCTGGGCAACCAAATAGGCATCCATATTCACATAGGTTCCGACCAAAGCGGTCTCGGGCTGCTCGTTGGTACGGTAAACGTACGAAAGAGGGATAGCCGCAGCACCGCGACACTGACTCATGTACAAGTTCCAGTTTTCAAAGAAGGAACGCCACTTGCTCATATCCTTGAGGGTTGTTGGCTTAGAAGGCATAAGCTTCTTGGCCACCTCAAGAATCTTCTCCTCTTCATCCATATGTCCGCGGGCAAGCTGACCAACAACATCGGTATAATCCTCGGCATTCACGTTAGGGTTAGGGTTAGGGTTAGGGTTAGGGTTAGGGTTAGGGTTAGGGTTAGGGTTAGGGTTAGGGTTAGGGTTAGGGTTAGGGTTAGGGTTAGGGTTAGGGTTAGGGTTAGGGTTAGGGTTAGGGTTAGGGTTAGGGTTAGGGTTAGGGTTAGGGTTAGGGTTAGGGTTAGGGTTAGGGTTAGGGTTAGGGTTAGGGTTAGGGTTAGGGTTAGGGTTAGGGTTAGGGTTAGGGTTAGGGTTAGGGTTAGGGTTAGGGTTAGGGTTAGGGTTAGGGTTAGGGTTAGGGTTAGGGTTAGGGTTAGGGTTAGGGTTAGGGTTAGGGTTAGGGTTAGG